>NC_057807.1:523068612-523075374 GCF_018294505.1 Triticum aestivum
TTTGAAGAATGTGAGAACAACACCTAAATATGGTGTGCTAAAGATACCACTGCCACATTAATTTGGACAGCTAAATAAAATAGTTAATATTTTACAAAATACAAAAGGCATTTAATTAATTTCTTTTGCTGCTGTTTTATTTTCCTTTGAGAATTTAAACATTTTATAAAAATGTGGTTTCATCACCATAATTACCTATGTATTATTTGGTTCACTCCGAACATTTAAATTTTAATATTTGAAAACTTTTATTGTTTGCTCAATTTTGAATTTGAAATTCGAACTAGGTTCCGAACTAACGCGAGTTTATCCACAGTAACTAAGGTGACGTGGCATCATTAGCGGGGATTACTATAGCTTAATTACCCGGGCGTCACAATTCTCCTCCACTACAAGAAATCTCGTCCCGAGATTTAAGAGGGGAGTAAGGGGGGAAGGTCTGGTAACGAATATAGCGGGTCTTCTCATCCTGGCTTGCTCTTCTCGAAGAGGTCAGCGAGGGACGAAGAGAACCAATTCCTGCTCGTTGAATGAGGCGGACCAATAGGCAAAGTTCTCGTCCATCGATGGCTACCGGAATGTCATCAACAATAGTAACAGGGTTACACCAGGCAAGATGGTACACCGAGGTGTTTACATAAGCAGGGATATTACTGCTTATATTATATAGATCACAAGAAGGTTTAAACAAACCAATGGAAAGGAAAAGTGATTATTATGTTTAAACAGAACAATGGAAAGGAAAATGTGTTTAAACACATCTTTCAGGGGTAAATCCTTCCCAAGGACAAGCAGAGCAAGATATCCATGACAGGATATAAAGTAGAAAACCATTTAGGTAAGGGGGAAGGAATCTCATGATATTACCCATACAACGGTTTTAGGATAAGTGATAAATAAAATTTAGCATCGTGCTTCAAATGTTCCTGTTGAAAATCGGAGTACCATTGACATGCTTCGAGATAGCATTGACATGGTCTTCAGGTGAAGACCAGACTTTGGAAACACGAAGGATCCATCAGGAATAACTTGTAGAATAAGTCTTACAATTTCCTCCTGGATAAATGGTAACCTTGCTGAAAAGGAATCTATAATGATAGGTCCTCCAGCCGGGGAGGGGGGGGTGCTAGGCATGACATCATGTTACTGGGTCATCAAAGGATCAACATCATAACTCTTGGAAAGTTGTCCCAACCATCATATCTGACCGAGATTCAGATCCGATTTGGTGTCAGGATACCTCAGACTTAGGATACCTGAGAAGAAAAGGTGCAACGCAAATTGACGAGATGACATTGTAAGATTCTCGGGGAAATGATCTATGGAGTGATTTCCGCTAACAAGAGCCCATCATTAACCCAAGGAGAGGACAAGGAGGTGTCTGGTGAACTCATCGGCAATTCATCGAGATTCCCAAAAGATGGATTTCCACAATTAAGTGAACAAGGAGATAACATTTGTCAGATCAAATGATATAAGGAAGTATGCTCGAGGAAAACATACACAATTAAACATTGGTTGAAAGGTGCGCCCGAAATATGGGTTGGGTTGCGCGACCAATGTCAGAATGGTGATTCAATAATCAATAGCCTAAGAATGAACTTTCGACCATTAACTTCAAAGAAATAGGGTTGCTAGAAGGAAAGAATCCAAACAACACCGTTCACTTGTTGTAATTAACACGGGGACCAAGAAAGAATGGTGATGGTGAGAAGTATTTCTATGTCAAGAATTCTCAAGAGGTGGAACAAATCTCAGAACATTCTTGACATAAAGGATGGTAATACTCCAAGGTAAAGAAGAACAATTGCTGGATAGCAAGGAACTCAAGGTATAACACCAAACATGAACAAGCTTGTGTTGGTGGGAGGGCAATAAAGTGGTCGACGATAATACAATTCATCGAGGGCAAGGATGGTATTTCTCATCATGAATTCAATTGATATCCTGGATGAGCTCAGAATGTTGATGATCACGACACCTTTGTCGCGAGAGTTCATGAAGATGTAATCGATCGGTGATGACATCAAGTCAAGTAATGATGAAGTGAAAGGTTATTGGAACCAAAGGTACGACACAAACTCGAAACCAAGCTTGTTGTTCAAGGCGAATTGATATGACGATGAGGATCGACGTAAGGTTAGTTCATCGTCGAAAATTGGTGCTCCGAGAATAAGGACCAGGTAGCACAGTTAGAATCGTCACGACAATGATATAGCCAAACAGGCTAGGAATGGCGTGATCGGGTACAAACTCGTACTTATAGAAGCTTACTGAAGAGTTGTTGAACCGTAGAGCGGACTCGGTTCAGTTATCGGTGTCTTTGAGTGTTCAATAACTCAGAGCCCGCGAAAAATTGGAATCAGTGGGAAGGTAGCACTTGATGAAGAACTCATAAAAAGTTATGCAGTTCCATGATAATCTCGAGATACCAGGGGGGTAATACTCGACACAAGATCAAAGTAAAGGTTGGTCTGGTGTATTGATCCATAGAAGACAATTGTTTTAACTTGTCCGAGAAATGAGATCAAAGAAGAACAATCATGGTCGGAACCACGATTGCAAAAGGCCAGATCCTAGATATAAGATGAACTTATACCAAAGGAATAATTCATTTAAGAGAAGCTTTAATGATAAGATCTACATCGTGTCCATGGGCATGAACACAAGTTCAAGGTCGACTCCCACTTCTCCAATGCATAACCTTTCATTCACTTCTCACGTTCGATGAAGTTGCAGTGTTGAAATTTTATCTGGTGAAGCACCAGAAGAGTATGACTCGTGAAAACTTTCGGGTTCACACGGTTTAGAGAAGGCATATGTTCAACCCATAGGGGCTTCTTAGAAACATATACCACAAGTTTCAAGAGTAAATAACACAAGCCCGAAAGCAGAGCATGGTTGGCCAAGCAGAGGATACAACTTAACAAAGGCATTATGTATCAGGGGAAGAACTCACAAAGTGATCAAATGTGAAGGACACTGCCGGATAACAATCCAACAAAGGACTTGATGGTCCACAAAGGATCTGATACGAGTATCGGTACTCAACTAGAGGAAGAAGAATGCAAGGAGATCAGATTATAGAAACAACTGACTAACTCAATTGTCAAATGCAAAGGAATTATGATTTCCAAATCAAGGGATCAGAAGCAATGCTTTGATTAGGGATGGATAAGTTGAATAGCCTTAGGGTACGATCAACGACAATTGGATTGGTCGAGAACCAATTCCAGTTAAAAGAATGGAAGCTCAGCCGGAAAGGTAATTTATAAGGATCAATGATGATTGCGTGTATTCGCAGCATATTGAGTCAACAGACTCAAAATGATAATGACAAGGAATGTCAATAAGATTTCTATACTTATGGGATTAATCATAATGAAAGCAAACAAGAAATTCCAGAGCAATAGGTTGCTGAGGATTTTCGGAATATCGGGTGGTATTTCGAAGACTTTTGTGTAACACATGAACAACTGGGGGATGAGCGGATACTCGATAAGTGTGAGAATTAACCGTCGGGGTATTCAAGTGACAAAGAACAGCAAGGCAGTAAGCTCAAGGGATTATCGAAACAATGACGAGTTTTTCAGGGTATCTTGTAATAACAAGACCACTGGGGATGAATGTAAGAATAACAAATGCAAGTAGTTATCCATAAGGGTTTGCGGTGGAAGGTGAATTGCAAACGCGATGAACACAAGTTCTCGGGTTAACAGTGGAGAGTATCTTCTGGGTCTTCTGGTGCAGCAGACGATCATTAGTAATAAGGGGCTCTCCGGGTGAAAGTGATAACGAGATCCAAATGTTAGATTTAGTAAACTTCATTTAACCCGAATAGAGGAGAGATCAGAGTCCCAGAGTAAAGGTCGAGGAGTAAAAGATCCTACTACCACCCGATGGCGACGTGGGCCCGTAAGGCCCACAGCCAAGTTAGTAAAAGTTTTTGCAACGTCTAGACTCGACTTCGGCCAAGGAGTGTGGAAGGGGGATTCCTACAGGCAGTCGGCTCTGATACCAACTTGTGATGCCCCCGATTTAATCGTACACTAATCATGCACGCAAATGTGCAACACAACTCTAAAACATAATTAAGTCATACAAGCATCATAATACAAGCCAGGGGCCTCGAGGGCTCGAATACAAGTGCTCGATCATAGACGAGTCAGCGGAAGCAACAATATCTGAGTATAGACATAAGTTAAACAAGTTGCCATAAGATGGCTAACACAAACTGGGATACAGATCGAAAGAGGCGCAGGCCTCCTGCCTGGGATCCTCCTAACTACTCCTGGACGTCGTCAACGGACTGCACGTAGTAGTAGGCACCTCCGGTGTAGTAGGGGTCATCGTCGACAGTGGCGTCTGGCTCCAGGGCTCCAGCATCTGGTTGCGACAACCAGGTAGAAGGGAAAGGGGAAAAGAGGGAGAAAAGCAACCGTGAATACTCATCCAAAGTACTCGCAAGCAAGGAACTACACTACATATGCATGGGTATATGTGTAAGGAGGCCATATCAGTGGACTGAACTGCAGAATGCCAGAATAAGAGGGGGGATAGCTAGTCCTATCGAAGACTACGCTTCTGGCAGCCTCCGTCTTGCAGCATGTAGGAGAGAGTAGATTGAAGTCCTCCAAGTAGCATCTCCAAGTAGCATCTCCAGTAGCATCGCATAGCATAACCCTACCCGGCGATCCTCCCCTCGTCGCCCTGTGGAAAAGCGATCACCGGGTTGTCTGTGGAACTTGGAAGGGTGTGTTTTATTAAGTATCCGGTTCTAGTTGTCATAAGGTCAAGGTACAACTCCAAGTCGTCCTGTTACCGAAGATCACGGCTATTCGAATAGATTAACTTCCCTGCAGGGGTGCACCAACTTACCCAGCACTCTTGATCCCATTTGGCCGGACACACTTTCCTGGGTCATGCCCGGCCGCGGAAGATCAACACGTCGCAGCCCCACCTAGGCTCAACGGAGAGGCCAACACGCCGGTCTAAACCTAAGTGCGCAGGGGTCTGGGCCCATCGCCCTAAGCACACCTACACGTTGCGTACGCGGCCGGAAGCAGACCTAGCCTACTGGCATTCCAGTCCAATCCGGCGCGCGCCACTCAGTCGCTGACGTCACGAAATGCTTTGGCTGATACCACGACGCCGGGATACCCATAACTACTCCCGCGTAGATGATTAGTGCGTATAGGCTCGTAACCAACTCATATCAAATACCAAGATCTCGTTAAGCGTGTTAAGTATCCGCGAACGCCGAACAGGGCCAGGCCCACCTCTCTCCTAGGCGGTCTCAACCTGCCCTGTCGCTCCGCCACAAAGTAACAGTTGGTGGCCGTCGGGAACCCAGGCCCACCTCTATCGGGATGGAGCCACCTGTCCTTTCAGCCCCCCATCTCCGAACAGTATCACAGGTAATGTAATAGTGTAAAGTATATAGTATATGCCCGTGATCACCTCCCGAAGTGATCACAGCCCAGTAGTATAGCATGGCAGACGGACAAGAGTGTAGGGCCACTGATGGAACACTAGCATCCTATACTAATCAGTAGGAAAGCAGATAAAGGTAACAACAGTAGTAGCAAGGACAGGCTATGCAGCAGTATAGGATTAACTGAAAGCAGTAACATACTACACTACTCTAATGCAAGCAGTATAGAGAAGAGTAGGCGATATCTGGTGATCAAAGGGGGGGGCTTGCCTGGTTGCTCTGGCAAGAGAGAGGGGTCGTCGGTGACGTAGTCGACCACAGGGGCATCAGCATCGGTCTCGGAGTCTACCGAAAAGGAGTAACGGAGGGGGGACACAATAAATAACGGAGCAATCAAATGTAACACAAAGCAAGACGCGGCAATACGTTGTGCTAGGGGTGACCTAACGTAGGGATGGGCGATACCGGTGAAGGGGGAAACATTCGGGAAAATATCCCCGGTGTTTCGGGTTTTTGGGCAGAGGAGCCGGAGGGGGAAAGTTGCGAGTTTGATATGTTAGGGGTGCGTGGCGGACGAATGGACTGCTTATCCGGATTCGTCTCGTCGTTCTGAGCAACTTTCATGTTGAAAATATTTTAATCCGAGTTACTGATTAAAAGATATAATTTTCTAAAGATTTTATTAATTTCTGGAATTTAATTAATTATTTAATCCAACATTATCCAGAATAGTAAATGCTGACGTCAGCATGACATCAGGGTGATGTCAGCAGTCAACGTTGACCATTGACCTGGTCAACCTGACGTGTGGGTCCAGTGGGACCCACCTGTCATTCTCTATTTAGTTTAATTACAGATTAGTTAATTTAGTTAGTGATTAGGTTAATCTAATCAGGATTAATTAACTTAATTACTTAATTAATTAATATTTTAATTATTTTATTTATTTATTTAATATATTTATTTATTTATTGTAATTCCTTTTTTTTCTTTTTTTTAAACGTTCTGGGGTGGGGCCCCAAGGTCAGTGGCTCAGGGGGAGCCCTAACTGGCGAACGGGCACCGGTCCCGGGTGCACCCGAGCGGGCACTCTCCCGTAGGGCGGGATGAGGCCACCGGGGCACCGATGGCGGGGCACGCCGGCGCGGCTTGCCGGGGCCATGGCGGGCGGAGGCACGCGGGCGGCGCGGTGGCGTGGCCACGGGAGGAGGAGAGGGCGGACGAGGCGCGCCAAGGCACGGGGGTCAGGGTGCCCCGGCCGGAGCGGGACGCGAGTGGGAGAGGCCACGGCGGGCGCAGGTGGACGACGGCGGCAGCGCCCGCAGCAG
>NC_057807.1:523076125-523078010 GCF_018294505.1 Triticum aestivum
GGGGGCGGCGTTCGTCGGGGTGGAGGGTTCCGGCGAGGGGCGTCGATGGGGGTGGGGTGTGGGTGCGTGAGTGGGCTAGGGTTTGCGGGGTGTGGGGATAAGGAGAGGGAGTGGGGGCCGACCTGGGCCGGCCTGGTTGGCCCAGAGGCCAGCTGGGCTGTGGCCCAGAGGGGGGGTTCTTTCTCTCCTTTATTCTTCTTCTTTTTGTTTTCTTTTTCCTTTTCTTTTATTTATTCCTTTCGGTTTTATTAAATTATTAATTTATTTCAATTTTGAAGAATGTGAGAACAACACCTAAATATGGTGTGCTAAAGATACCACTGCCACATTAATTTGGACAGCTAAATAAAATAGTTTAATATTTTACAAAATACAAAAGGCATTTAATTAATTTCTTTTGCTGCTGTTTTATTTTCCTTTGATCATTTAAACATTTTATAAAAATGTGGTTTCATCACCATAATTACCTATGTATTATTTGGTTCACTCCGAACATTTAAATTTTAATATTTGAAAACTTTTATTGTTTGCTCGATTTTGAATTTGAAATTCGAACTAGGTTCCGAACTAACGCTAGTTTATCCCCAATAACCGAGGTGACGTGGCATCATTAGCGGGGATTACTGTAGCTTAATTACCCGGGCGTCACAACTAGCTATAGCAAGCTATAAATGCTACCAGGGGCATGGATGGATATAGCATTACATGTAGAACAAAACATATTTAGAGCACACCTCCATATTATGCATAGAATGATTAGTAGCAACATGTTTATATAGCATCACGAAATAACAGATTCAGCCTAGCAAAACAGCAACATCAAGTACACTACTTAACAAGCTCGATTCACTCACCACAAGTCATTGCATGATAAGATAAGCATAGCATCATCAAGAAGACATGTTTATGTAACCAACCAAGGCAAGAACTACTCCATAGCATGCAAGGATCAACTATAGCAACCTTGGCCAAATTGAATAACACGTAAACAATCTGCCAGGAAACATTTTGAAGCAAAAGTAGAGCACGAAAATGGCATGCCAGACTACTCCATAATTGCAACAAAGGGCAGGGATGGATAGACAATAACCATAAGTTCAAAACACCCTTACTGAAGTATCTCAAAATATGCATGGATCGCTCTGTAGCATCAACTTTACATGGCATCAAAATAACAGCAGAACAAGGACTAAAATCAGCAACATCATGATGCCTAGTTTGCATGCTTGTGCTAGTCACCACATTGATCACAAAAATACCTGGTAAGCACCTCTGTAAAGAAGACATGGCATAGTTCAAAACACATGTAGACATCAACCTCATAGGATGCACACATCAATCATGGCAAAAATGACAAAACAGCTCGTTCTGTTAACAGACAGTAGAAAACATCATGAAGCACTCTTACAACGATGATTCTGGCATCTAGATGAGCTCAAATGAAAATGATGCAATGGAATGAAATGATGTACTCATCGAGTCGAACAATTTGACATATTACACGCATGAAACGGAGCTATGGATGCAGAGATACGGCATGACGAACATGGCATGATAAAGACAAAAACTATTCGGGACTTAGCAGTTTTTCAGGAAAAAACACGTGAGCGTCAGACAACAAAAGGACGCACGGGCGCGGGATAGCGGGGCTCACCACTGGGTTGGGCCCAGGTCCCGAGAAGAAGTCGGCTGGGCTGGGCCGGCGGGGACTGGGCTGCGGGGCCCACGTGGCCGGTCAACGGCTGGGCGGATCGGGCTCCTCCCGATCGGCCATGGCCGTGCCGGCGACGAAGCTCGGCGGAGGCTGGCGGAGAAGGGCAGGGGCGACCGAGGAGGGATGGATCTGGCCGCGGCCAGGCCGGATCCGGCCGGGGAGACGGTCGGC
>NC_057807.1:523078336-523091223 GCF_018294505.1 Triticum aestivum
CCGCGCGGGCCGGCTGCGGGCCGGGCAGGCCCGACGGCGGAGGCGGCGGGGAGCGCCACATGGCGGAACGCGGTTGGACGGGGGCGACGGGCGGACATGTCCGGCGGGGTCCGGACGTGTCCGGTGGCGGCGGGAGGAAGAGGACTAGGGTTTCGGGGGAAAACATCCGCGAATTTCGGGGGAGGTCTAGTTTTATAGGTAGAGGGAGCTAGGAGAGTCCAAATGAGGAGCGGTTTTCGCCCACACGATCGTGATTGAACGACCGAGAGCATGGAGGGGAGTTAGATGGGTTTTGGGCCAATTTGAAAGGGGTGTTGGGCTGCAAAGAGAGAGGGGGCTTTACGGTTACCCGGTTAACCGTTGGAGTATCAAAAGACCTCCAAATGGCACGAAACTTGACAGGCGGTCTACTGGTGGTATACCAAGGCCACTTGGCAAGCCTCGGGCCATTGCGAGAAAGTTTAACACCCACTCACAACGAGAGACAAAAGGGGAACGCCGGAGGACATAGGAGCGCCGGATTGCAAAACGGACAACGGGGAAAAGGCTCGGATGCATGAACATGTATGCAAAATGAAATGCACATGATGACATGATAAAATGCAACACGCAAGAAAATGACATGGCAACGACGGCGAACAACTGGCAGACACCTGGCACATCAGATCTGGGGCGTTACACTGGACCTAAGCCTGAGACTGAGTGCTTCTACTGCAAGTAGACTGGACACTTGAAGCAGAACTGCCCCAAGTATTTGGCGGATAAGAAGGATGGAAAAGTGAACAAAGGTATATGTGATATGCATGTTATTGATGTGTACCTTACTAATGCTCGCAGTAGTACCTGGGTATTTGATACTGGTTCTGTTGCTAATATTTGCAACTGGAAACGTGGACTACGGATTAAGCGAAGATTAGCAAAGGACAAGGTGATGATGCGCGTGGGAAATGGTTCCAACGTCGATGTGATCGCGGTCGGCAC
Source organism: Triticum aestivum (assembly GCF_018294505.1). Lineage (NCBI taxonomy): Eukaryota > Viridiplantae > Streptophyta > Magnoliopsida > Poales > Poaceae > Triticum > Triticum aestivum. The sequence goes on from NC_057807.1 coordinate 523,079,318, forward strand.
GCTACCTCTACATCTACCATCGGGATTAGTTTTAGACCTAAATAATTGTTATTTGGTGCCAGCGTTGAGCATGAACATTATATCTGGATCTTGTTTGATGCGAGACGGTTATTCATTTAAATCAGAGAATAATGGTTGTTCTATTTATATGAGTAATATCTTTTATGGTCATGCACCCTTGAAGAGTGGTCTATTTTTATTGAATCTCGATAGTAGTGATACACATATTCATAGTGTTGAAACCAAAAGATGCAGAGTTGATAATGATAGTGCAACTTATTTGTGGCACTACCGTTTAGGTCATATAAGTATAAAGCGCATGAAGAAACTCCATATTCATGGGCTTTTGGAATCACTTGATTATGAATCACTTGGTACTTGCGAACCGTGCCTCATGGGCAAGATGACTAAAACGCTGTTCTCCACAACTATGGAGCGAGCAACTGATTTGTTGGAAATCATACATACTGATGTTTGTGGTCCAATGAATGTTGAAGCTCGCGGCGGGTATCGTTATTTTCTCACCATCACAGATGATTTGAGCGGATATGGGTATATCTACTTAATGAAACACAAGTCTGAAACATTTGAAAAGTTCAAAGAATTTTAGAGTGAAGTGGAAAATCATCGTAACAAGAAAATAAAGTTTCTACGATCTGATCGTGGAGGAGAATATTTGAGTTACGAGTTTGGTTTACATTTGAAACAATGCGGAATAGTTTCGCAACTCACGCCACCCGGAACACCACAACGTAATGGTGTGTCCGAACGTCGTAATCGTACTTTACTAGATATGGTGCGATCTATGATGTCTCTTACTGATTTACCGCTATCGTTCTGGGGTTATGCTTTAGAGACGGACGCATTCACGTTGAATAGGGCACCATCAAAATCCGTTGAGACGACGCCTTATGAACTGTGGTTTGGCAAGAAACCAAAGTTTTCGTTTCTTAAAGTTTGGGTCTGCGACGCTTATGTGAAGAAACTTCAACCAGATAAGCTCGAACCTAAATCGGAGAAATGTGTCTTCATAGGATACCCAAAAGAAACTATTGGGTACACCTTCTATCACAGATCTGAGGGCAAGATTTTCGTTGCTAAAATCGGATCCTTTCTAGAGAAGGAGTTTCTCTCGAAAGAAGTGAGTGGGAGGAAAGTAGAAATTGATGAGGTAACTGTACCTGCTCCCTTATTGGAAGGTAGTTCATCACAAGAACCGGTTCCTGTGACTACTACACCAGTTGGTGAGGAAACTAATGATATTGATCATAAAACTTCAGATCAAGTTTCTACTGAACCTCGTAGGTCTACCAGAGTAAGATCCGCACCAGAGTGGTACGGTAATCCTATTCTGGAAGTCATGTTACTTGACCATGATGAACCTACGAACTATGAGGAAGCGATGATGAGCCCAGATTCCGCAAAATGGCTAGAGGCCATGAAATCTGAGATGGGATCCATGTATGGGAACAAAGTATGGACTTTGGTTGACTTGCCCGATGATCGGCAAGCCATTGAGAATAAATGGATCTTTAAGAAGAAGACTGACGCTGACGGTAATGTAACTGTCTATAAAGCTCGACTTGTTGCGAAAGGTTTTCGACAAGTTCAAGGGGTTGACTACGATGAGACCTTCTCACCAGTAGCGATGCTTAAGTCTGTCCGAATCATGGTAGCAATTGCCGCATTTTATGATTATGAAATATGGCAAATGGATGTCAAAACTGCATTCCTGAATGGATTTCGAGAAGAAGAGTTGTATATGATGCAACCGGAAGGTTTTGTCGATCCTAAAGGAGCTAACAAAGTGTGCAAGCTCTAGCGATCAATCTATGGTCTGGTGCAAGACTCTTAGAGTTGGAATAAACGCTTTGATAGTGTGATCAAAGCATATGGTTTTATACAGACTTTTGGAGAAGCCTGTATTTACAAGAAAGTGAGTGGGAGCTCTGTAGCATTTCTAATATTATATGTGGATAACATGTTGTTGATTGGAAATGATATATAATTTCTGGATAGCATAAAAGGATACTTGAATAAAAGTTTTTCAATGAAAGACCTCGGTGAAGCTGCGTACATATTGGGCATCAAGATCTATAGAGATAGATCAAGACGCTTGATTGGACTTTCACAATACACGTATCGTGATAAAGTATGGAAAAGGTTCAATATGGATCAGGCAAAGAAAGGGTTCTTGCCTGTATTACAAGGTATAAAATTGAGTCAGACTCAATGCCCGACCACTGCAAAAGATAGAGAGAAAATGAAGGGAGTTCCCTATGCTTCAGCCATAGCTCTATCATGTATGCAATGCTGTGTACCAGACCTGATGTGTGCCTTGCTATTAGTTTGGCAGGGAGGTACCAAAGTAATCCAGGAGTGGATCACTGGACAGCGGTCAAGAACATCCTGAAATACCTGAAAAGGACTAAGGATATGTTTCTCATATATGGAGGTGACAAAGAGCTAGTCGTAAATGGTTACGTCGATGCAAGCTTTGACACTGATCTGGATGATTCTAAATCGCAAACCAGATACGTATTTTTATTAAACGGTGGAGCTGTAAGTTGGTGCAGTTCTAAACAAAGCGTCGTGGCGGGATCTACATGTGAAGCGGAGTACATAGCTGCTTCGGAAGCAGCAAATAAAGGAGTCTGGATGAAGCAGTTCATTACCGATCTAGGTGTTATACCTAGTGCATCGGGACCAATGAAGATCTTCTGTGACAATACTGGTGCAATTGCCTTGGCAAAGGAATCCAGATTTCACAAGAGGACCAAGCACATCAAGAGACGCTTCAATTCCATCCGGGACCAAGTCCAAGTGGGAGACAAAGAGATATGCAAGATACATACGGATCTGAATGTTGCAGACCCGTTGACTAAGCCTCTCTCACGAGCAAAACAAGATCAGCACCAAGACTCGATGGGTGTTAGAATCATTACTATGTAATCTAGATTATTGACTCTAATGCAAGTGGGAGACTGAAGGAAATATGCCCTAGAGGCAATAATAAAGTTATTATTTATTTCCTCATATCATGATAAATGTTTATTATTCATGCTAGAATTGTATTAACTGGAAACGATGATACATGTGTGAATACATAGACAAACATATAGTCACTAGTATGCCTCTACTTGACTAGCTCGTTTATCAAAGATGGTTATGTTTCCTAGCCATGGACAAAAGAGTTGTCATTTGATTAACAGGATCACATCATTAGGAGAATGATGTGATTGACATGACCCATTCCGTTAGCCTAGCACTTGATCGTTTAGTATGTTGCTATTGCTTTCTTCATGACTTTATACATGTTCCTGTAACTATAAGATTATGCAACTCCCATTTACCGGAGGAACACTTTCTGTGCTACCAAATGTCACAACGTAACTGGTGATTATAAAGGTGCTCTACATGTGTCTCCAAAGGTACATGTTGAGTTGGCATAATTCGAGATTAGGTTTTGTCACTCCGATTGTCGGAGAGGTATCTCTGGGCCCTCTCGGTAATACACATCACTTAAGCCTTGCAAGCATTGTAACTAATGAGCTAGTTATGAAATGATGTATTACGGAACGAGTAAACAGACTTGCCGGTAACGAGATTGAACTAGGTATTGGATACCGACGATCGAATCTCGGGCAAGTAACATACCGATGACAAAGGGAACAACGTATGTTGTTATGCGGTTTGACCGATAAAGATCTTCGTAGAATATGTAGGAACCAATATGGACATCCAGGTTCCTCTATTGGTTATTGACCGAGAATAGTTCTAGGTCATGTCTACATAGTTCTCGAACCCGTAGGGTCCGCACACTTAACGTTACAATGACAGTATTATTATAAGTTCATAAGTTTTGATGTACCGAAGTTTGTCAGGAGTCCCGGATGTGATCACGGACATGACGAGGAGTCTCGAAATGGTCGAGACATAAAGATTGATATATTGTACGGATATATTTGGATACCGGAAAGGTTCCGGATGAGATTGGGAATATACCGGAGCTCCGGGAGGTTACCCGAACCCCCCGGTAAGTATATGGGCCTTATTGGGCCTTAGTGGAAAGGATGGAGAAGGAGCAAAGGAGGGGGCGCCCCCCCCCCAAGCCCAATCCGAATTGGGATGGGGGCCGCCCCCCCTTTCCTTCTTCCCTCCCCTCTCTTCCTTCCCTCTCCTACTCCTAATAGGAAAGGGGGGGCCAAACCTACTTAGAGTAGGATTGCCCCCCCTAGGGCGCGCCTCTCCCCTTGGCCGGCCCCCTCCTCCTCTCCACCTTTATATACGGGGGAGGGGGGCACCCGTAGAACACACAAGTTGATCTACGGATTGTTCCTTAGCCGTGTGCGGTGCCCCCCTCCACCATATTCCACCTCGGTCATATCGTCGCGGAGTTTAGGTGAAGCCCTGCGCCGGTAGATAATCATCATCGTCACCACGCCGTCATGCTGACGGAACTCATCCCCGATGCTTTGCTGGATTGGAGCCCGGGGAACGTCATCGAGCTGAACATGTGCTGAACACGAAGGTGCCGTATGTTCGGTGCTTGGATCGGTCGGATCGTGAAGACGTACGACTACATCAACCGCGTTGTCATAACGCTTCCGCTTATGGTCTACGAGGGTACGTGGACAACACTCTCCCCTCTCATTGCTATACCATCACCATGATCTTGCGTGTGCATAGGAAATTTTTTGAAATCACTACGTTCCCCAACAAAATCATCGCCATCATCATCACCATTGATCCTCCCATATATAGGGGGTCAATCTCCATCAACATCTTCACCAACACCATCTCCTCTCAAACCCTAGTTCATCTCTTGTATGTGATCTTTGTCTCCAAACCTCATATTGGTGCCTGTGGGTTGCTAGTAGTGTTGATTACTTCTTGTAGTTGATGCTAGTTGGTTTATATGGTGAAAGAGCATATGTTCAGATCCTTAATGATAATTAATACTCCTCTGATTATGAACATGAATATGCTTTGTGAGTATTTACATTTGTTCCTGAGGACATGGGAGAAGTCTTGTTATAAGAAATCATGTGAATTTGGTATTTGTTCGATATTTTGATGAGATGTATGTTGTCTCTCCTCTAGTGGTGTTATGTGAACGTCGACTACATGACACTTCACCATGATTTGGGCCTAGGGGAAGGCATTGGGAAGTGATAAGTAGATGATGGGTTGCTAGAGTGACAGTAGCTTAAACCCTAGTTTATGAGTTGTTTCATAAGGGGCTGATTTGGATCCATATGTTTCATGCTACGGTTAGGTTTACCATAATTCTTCTTTCGTACTTGCGGATGCTTGCGAGAGCATTCAATCATAAGTGGGAGGCTTGTCCATGGAAGGACAGCACCCAAGCACCGGTCCACCCACATATGAAATTATCAAAGTAACGAACGTGAATCATATGAGCATGATGAAAACTAGCTTGATAGTAATTCCCATGTGTCCTCGGCAGCGCTTTGCTTTATATAAGATTTTGACCAGGCTTGTCCTTTGCTAAATAAAGGATTGGGCCACCTTGCTGCACCTTATTTACTTTTGTTACTTGTTACCCATTAAGAATTACATTATCACAAAACTATTTGTTACCGATAATTTCAGTGCTTGCAGAGAATACCTTGCTGAAAACCGCTTATCATTTCCTGCTGCTTCTCATTGGGTTCGACACTCTTACTTATCGAAAGGACTACTATTGATCCCCTTTACTTGTGGGTCATCAAGACTCTTTTCTGGCGCCATTGCCGGGGTGTGAAACGCCTTTGTTAATTGGAATTTGGTAAGGAAACATTTATATAGTGTGCTGAAATTTACTATCACTTGTTACTATGGAAAATAATCCTTTGAGGGGCTTGTTCGGGGTATCTTCACCTCGACCGGAAGATAAAAGAGTTGCTCCTCAATCTACTGAACCTACTGAAAATATTTATTTTGAAATTCCTTTAGGTATGATAGAGAAACTAGTAGCTAATCCTTATAAAGGAGATGAAACATTACATCCTAATATGCACCTAATCTATGTGGATGATGTTTGTGGATTATTTAAGCTTGCAGGTATGCCCAAAGATGTTGTCAAGAAGAAGGTCTTACCTTTATCTTTGAAGGGAAAAGCATTGACATGGTATAGGCTATGTGATGATATTCGATCATGGAACTACAACCGATTGAAATTGGAATTTCATCAGAAGTCTTATCCTATGCATCTGGTTCTCGTGATCGGAATTATATGTATAATTTTTGGCCTCGGGAAGGAGAAAGTATCGCTCAAGCTTGGGGGAGGCTTAATTTAATGTTATATTCATGCCCCAATCATGAGCTCCCATAATGATCGATCCATGCTCGATACTTCTTGTACTGGTTCTTTTATGATGAAGACTATTGAATTCATACGGGATTTATTGGAAAGAATTAAACGCAACTCTGAATATTGGGAACTCGACGAAGGTAAGGAGTCATGTATAAACCTTAAGTTTGATTGTGTTAAATCTTTTATGGATACCAATGCTTTTCGTGATTTTAGCACTAAATATTGACTTGACTCTCAGATAGTAGCTTCTTTCTATGAATCATTTGCTACTCATGTGTATCTCCCTAAGGAGAAGTGGTTTAAATGTCATCCTCCCATTGAAATGAAAGTAGTAGAACCCATTAAAGTTGAAGAAGAAACTATTACTTATAATGTTGATCCTATTGTTCCTACTGTTTATATTGAGAAACCACATTTTCCTGTTAGAATAAAGGATCATGCTAAAGCTTCAACTATGGTTCGTAAGAGTTATACTAGAACACCTACACCCCCTGAGCAAATTAAAGTTGAACCTAGTATTGCTATGGTTAAAGATCTCTTGGTCGATCAAATTGATGGGCATGTTATTTATTTCTGTGATGAAGTTACTAGAATTGCTAAACCCGATACTAAAGATAAACATAGACCTGTTGTTGGCATGCCTATTGTTCCTTTTAAAATAGGAGATCATTGTTATCATGGTTTACGTGATGTGGGTGCTAGTGTGAGTGCAATACCTTATACCTTGTACCAGGAAATTATGAATGATATTGCACCTGCTGAGATAGAAGATATTGATGTTACTATTAAGCTTGCCAATATAGAGTTGGGATTGTTAGAGATGTTGAAGTATTCTGTAGGAAAACAAAATACCCTACTGATTTTCTTGTTCTTGGTTCCCCACAAGATGACCTTTGTCCCATTATATTTGGTAGACCCTTCTTGAATACTGTTAATTCTAAGATAGACTGCGAAAAGGATATTTTTACTGTTGGTTTAGGGGATATGTCTCATGATTTTAATTTTTCTAAATTTCATAGACAATCTCATGATTAATAATTGCCTAGTAAGGATGAAATTATCGGTCTTGCTTCTATTGCCGTGCCTCCTAATGATCCTTTAGAACAATATTTGCTAGACCATGAAAATGATCTGTTTATAAATGAAAGACGGGAAATAGATGAAGTATTCATTAATCAAGGGCGTATTTTGAAACACAATTTGCCTGTTGAAATTCTCGGAGATCCTCCTCCACCCAAGGATGATCCTATGTTTGAGCTTAAACAATTACCTGATACTCTGAAATATGTTTATCTTGATGAAAAGAAGATGTATCATGTTATTATTAGTGCTAATTTTTCAGAGCATGAAGAAAAGAAGTTATTGAAAACTCTGAAGAAGCACCGATATACTCTTAATGATCTTAAAGGCATTAGTCCCACTCTTCGTTAGCACAAAATAAAATTGGAAAAATATGATAAACCAGTTGTTGATCACCAACGACGGTTGAATCCTGAAATGAAAGAAGTGGTAATAAATGAAATACTAAAGCTTCTGGTGGCAGGTATAATTTATCTTATTTCTATAGTCAGTGGGTAAGTCATGTTCATTGTGCCCCTCAGAAGGGAGGTATTACTATTGTTCCTAATGATAAGAATGAATTGATCCCACAAAGAATTGTTGCAACTTATTGAATGGTAATTGATTTTAGCAAATTGAATAAAGCTACTAGAAAAGATAAGTACCCACTACCTTTTATTGATCAAATGCTATAAAGACTATCCAAACATAAACATTTCTGCTTCCTAGATGGTTATTCTGGTTTCTCTCAAATACCTGTGTCAAAAGATGATCATGAAAAGACCACTTTTACTTGCCCTTTCGGTACTTTTGCTTATAGATATATGCCTTTTGGTTTATGCAATACACCTACTACCTTTCAAAGATGTATGACTGATATATTCTCTGACTTTTGTGAAAAGATTGTTGAGGTTTTCATGGATGATTTCTCTGTTTATGAAGCTTTTTTTGATGATTACTTAAGCAACCTTGATCGAGTTTTGTAGATATGTGAAGAAACTAATCTTGTCTTGAATTGGGAGAAGTGCCACTTTATGGTTAATGAAGGTATTGTCTTGGGGCATAAAAATCTGAAAGAGGTATTGAAGTTGATAAAGCTAAAGTAGATGTTATTGAAAAGATGCCATGTCCTAAAGACATCAAAACTATAAGAAGTTTCCTTGGTCATGCTAGTTTCTATAGGAGGTTTATTAAAGACTTCTCTAAAATTTCTAGGCCTCTCACTAATCTTTTGCAAAGATGTTCCTTTTGTTTTTGATGATGATTGTGTAGAAGCATTTGAAATACTTAAGAAAGCCTTGATTTCTGCACCTGTTATTCATCCACCTGATTGAAATTTACCCTTTGAAATTATGTGTGATGCTAGTGATTATGTTGTTGGTGCTGTTCTAGGACAAAGAGTTTATAAGAAATTAAATGTTATCCATTATGCTAGTAAAACTATAGACAGTGCCCAGAGAAATTATGCTACTACTCAAAAATAATTTTTAGCAATTGTATTTGCTTGTGATAAGTTTGGATCTTATATTGTAGATTCCAAAGTAACTGTTCACACTGATCATGCTGCTATTAAATACCTTATGGAAAAGAAAGATGCTAAACCTAGACTTATTAGATGGGTTGTCTTGCTACAAGAATTTGATTTGCATATTATTGATAGAAAGGGGGTTGAGAACCCCGTTGCAGACAACTTGTCTAGGTTAGAAAATGTTCTTGATGACCCACTGCATCTTGATGATAGCTTTCCTGATGAACAATTAGCTGTCATAAATGCTTGTTGTATCGTCCATGGTATGTTGATTATGCTAATTATACTGGTGCTAAATTTATACCACCTTGTTTCACATACCAGCAAAAGAAAAGGTTTTCCTATGATTTAAAACATTACTTTTGGGATGACACACACCTTTATAAATAAGGAGTAGATGGTGTTATTAGACGTTGTGTACCTGAGCATGAACAGGAACAGATCCTACGCAAGTGTCACTCCGAGGCTTACGGAGGACACCGCGCTGGAGATAGAACTGCACATAAGGTATCACAATCCGGTTTTTATTGGCCTACTCTCTTCAAAGATGCTCGTAAGTTTGTCTTGTCTTGTGATGAATGTCAAAGAATTGGTAATATTAGTAGACATCAAGAAATGCCTATGAATCATTCACTTGTTATTGAACCATTTGATGTTTGGGGCTTTGACTATATGAATCATTCACATATTTTAGTTGCTGTTGATTATGTTACTAAGTGGGTAGAAGCTATTCCAACTAGGAGCGTTGATCATAACACTTCTATTAAGATGCTTAAAGAAGTTATTTTTCCGAGGTTTGGAGTCCGTAGATATCTAATGACTGATGGTGGTTCACACTTTATTCATGGTGCTTTTCGTTAAATGCTTGCTAAGTATGTTGTTAACCATAGAATTGCATCTCCATATCATCCCCAGTCTAGTGGTCAAGTAGAATTGATTAATAGAGAGATTAAATTGATTTTGTAAAAGACTATTAATAGATCTAGAAAGAATTGGTCCAAGAAACTTGATGATGCATTATGGGATTACAAAGCTGCTTATAAAAATCCAATGGGTATGTATCCGTATAAAATGGTTTGTGGAAAGGCTTGTCACTTACCCCTTGAACTAAAAGATAAGGCATATTGGGCTATTAAAGAGCTCAACTATGATTTCAAACTTGCCAGTGAGAAGAGGTTATTTGACATTAGCTCGCTTGATTAATGGAGAACCCAAGCCTATGGGAATACCAAGTTGTTTAAAGAAAAAGTTAAAAGATGGCATGACAAGAAGATTAAAAAGCGTGAGTTTGATGTAGGTGATCATGTTTTCCTATACAACTCTCGTTTAAGATTTTTTGCATGAAAGCTTCTCTCTAAATGGGAAAGTCCTTATATTATCAAGGAGGTCTATCGTTCCGGTGCCATAAAAATCAACAACACCGAAGGCACAAATTCGAGGGTGGTAAACAGTCAAGGAATCAAACATTATATCTCAGGTAAACCCATAAATGCTCAGACCAATATAATTGACACCATAACACCGGATGAGTATATAAGGGACACTTTACAGAACGTTTCAAACTCCGAAAAGGAATAGGTATGTGGTACGGTAAGTAAACTGACTCCAAAACTGTTCTAATAGCAATTTTTCTCCGTTTTGGAAAATTTAAAAAAAAATAGGAAAATTAAAAGTAGTCCAAAAGAGACACGAGGTGACCACAAGGGTGGAGGGCATGCCCTACCCCCCTGGGCGCGCCCCCTACCTTGTGGCCACCTCGTGTACCCCCTGGACTCTATTTTCTTGCACGATACTTCTTTTGGTAAGTAAAAATTCACATTATAACCTCTTGAAGGTTTTGACCACTGTACCACGACAAAATCCTCTGTTTGTGTTTCGAGCTATTTTTCTGACAGATTTAGATCAACATGACGTCTCCAAGCGCAAGTTAGGGAAGAAGCCTACATCATCAACAACTCCATCATCAGCACCTCCGAAGAAAGAGACATAAATACATGGGTATGGGCGCTCCCCTTGGCAACTGCCAAGCTTGGGGGAGGTGCCCCGGTATCGTATCACCATCTATCTTTATTGGTTTTCTTAGTTCGATCCTTTTGATTATATCTTGATCTAGTAGAATAAAGTTTTAATACGGTCTATCATTGAGTTTTGCTTTATGTTCCATCTATGTAATCGAGTCCGTGAGTTATATATAATAAAGAGTAGTTTTGAGTTGAGGGCTTTGCTATGTTGCTATGATCATGAGGGAATTAAAGAAAAAAATAAAAAGAAATAAAAAGATCATATGTTGATCTTATGGAGAGTAATGACTTCATATATGAATAGTTTTGGTCATTGCTGCAATTAATAGGAAGTAATAAAGAAAGAGAGGTTTTACATATAAATACACTATCTTGGACATCTTTTGTGATTGTGAGCACTCATTAAAATATGACATGCTAAAAAGTTGATGTTGGACAAGGAAGCCAATTTAATGGGTTATGTTTTCTTATATCTGAATAGAAGTTACATTGTCATGGATCATCCAACATGTTGAGCTTGCCTTTCCCTCTCATGCTAGCCAAATTCTTTGCACCAAGTAGACATACTACTTGTGCTTCCTAACATCCCTAAACCCAGTTTTGCCATGAGAGTCCACCATACCTACCTATGGATTGAGTAAGATCCTTCAAGTAAGTTGTCGTTGGTGCAAGCAATAAAAATTGCTCTCTAAATATGTATGATCTTAGTGTGAAGAAAATAAGATTTTTACGAACTTGTGATATGGAAGAAATAAAAGAGACGGACTACATAATAAAGGTCCCTATCACAAGCGGCAATATAAAGTGACGTTCTTTAGCATTAAGATTTTGTGCATCCAACCATAAAAGCACATGAAACCTCTGCTTCCCTCTGCGAAGGACCTACCTTTTATTTTTACCTTCTACCCTCATACAAGAGTCATGGTGATCTTCACAGTACCTTTTTACACTTTATCCTTTGGCAAGCACTATGTGTTGG
>NC_057807.1:523091461-523093965 GCF_018294505.1 Triticum aestivum
CTATTCTGTTATGCGTAACAGAATATTATTCTGTTACCCTCTCTGTACTGACGTCGTTCACAGTTTGGACTGACATGTTTTTCAACAAGAACTGATATTCCTGCGTGCACGATGGACGGAAATAGGGGATGCAACATCGAGCTTCCGGTCGTTCTCCGGAGCGATGTTGCGGGCCATTCGTTGCTAGAGGAGACATTTAAGGGGTTCCACACGTGTGCGCGCTCAGCTGGATGTGTTTTGCAACCTGTAGTTACTGGAGGTGACGGCGTGTGCATTTTGGCGGCAGACGTGATTTTGGGCGTCAGTGTTTACTGTGGTGTTCGTTGGCCTCAATTTACATCGTGTTTGTCATTTTTGATGTGAGAATTATCGGTATGTTATAGTTTTTTGAGATTATTTTCATCTGTAATTTATGATTACAAGTTTTGGTGTTCTTGGTCGTTTTCCACGCCCGCCATGGAAATCTGTTCTTCTTTTTCTGTTGTTTTACTTTTGAATTGGCGTTGCAGGGAGAGATATAAGGACTGTATGAAAAGATTTGCATTGTCAATTTTGCTTTTTTGAGTTGTTGCTACCCCGGATTCCCATGTTATTTTGTTGTTGGCAGAGGTTGTGTATGGCGGCTGACTGTAAGCTGCGATTTCTTGTAATCTGGTCAAACTGTGTAATTAAGTTGCGTGTTTTTAGTGTTGTTTTGAATTGCTGACGTATGTGTAGTTGGACTAATGCGTGTCAAAGTTTTGTTACTGTGTGTTGACATCGGAGCCGCACCGATGGCTCTGCACTTTGATTATAAAGCCCATGCGCTTTGTCAGTTTCATTCTACGAGCTGCAACCAAAGAAAAGGGAGATGGATCCTGAGCTAGGAGAGGTTACAGAGGAGGAGGGGACGCCATAGATGTGAGGGCTGCAGTAGCAGAGCAGAGGAGGAGGAGGCGCAGGCGCAGGCAGATGGCGCGACGTGCTGCCAAGGACGAACTGGAGGCAGATTTCAACAGACGGCTTGCACGTGAGGTTATGGATACTTGCAACTCCAATGAATTGGAGCTTCTTTTCCCAGAGGGCGGTGGAAGGAACCATATTCAGATCATTAGTTGTGCTAGGGCGAGAGCAGCCACGGCTCCACATCCATCCACTAGGGCAAAATGGCATCGTTTCTTTGACTGTTATGACTGAAGTAGTGAATATTATGTTTTTAAGATTTTTGTTGTGAGGGATCAGATGTTCGAATGACTAAATGAATTCAACTTTGTTTTTGTCTCTGAATGTGTTGTTTTGTCTGCATATGTTCGACATGTGCACCTTTGAACTGCTTGTTTTTCTGAAGTTGAACTGATTTGCGGTCAAATGTTGCATGGCTTGTGTAATAACTATTTCCTACCAGCTGGCTGCCCATCTGCCTATTTATTATTTTTATAATCTGCGAGTGTCCCTGACTATAAACGCTATCCATCTATGTGTGGTGTGTGGCCAAGTCTTCCCCCTCCCTTTTCTTCCTTCTTCCAGAATCAGATCTAGGTTCCTCTCTCTTCTCTTCGTTTCCTTTTTCTCTGTTCCTGTGTGTTTGATGGAGGACTGTTCATGCGGATGCCTGGTAAAGATGGCGCGCATAGCTGTCGGCTGTGTGTACGAGTCTAGTTTGGAGCTCACTCAGACTCAGCGGCGTGGGCAACTTTCTTGTTTGCTGTACGGCAACCATGGGTTTCGTACACCCTATGTTTGTCGCCTGACGGATGGTGACTTGAAGGAATCATGGGTATGTGTTTCTATTCGTTTTGTTTTCTACTTTCTTGTTGGTTTCTGTTTGAAACCCATGGACTGGATCTGCAGTTTTGTCTTATGAATAGCTTGTCTATAATTTTTAATTTGGTTTTGTCAGATTTTAACAGTATGGATTTCTGTGTGTATTTCACTAGTAGAAAAGGGGGCAATGGTCCAGGCCAGGTCAGCCCATTAGTCGCGGTTCAATCCAGAACCGGGACCAATGGGGGCATTCGACCCGGTTCGTGAGCCCCGGGGGCCGGCCGGGCCACGTGGACCATTGGTCTCGGTTCGTCTGGACCTTTTGGTCCCGGTTGGTGGGACGAACCGGGACCAATGGTCCTCGCTCCTGGCCCACCACTATTGGTCCCGGTTGGAGGCATGAACCGGGACCAAAGGCCGCCCATTAGTCCCGGTTCATACCACCAACCGGGACTAAAGTGTTGGTCCTCATTGCGGCTAGAGTTTAGTCCCATCTCGCCAACCGAAGGGGGCTCACACCGGTTTATCATCCCCTCCCTCTCTGCCTTGTTGAGCTCCTCTCAAAATGAAAATAGATGCCCTTATACAGGGAATTTGACCTAAATTCATACTGAATTACTCTGAAGTTAGTAGAAATTTATTATGAATTTAGGTTGAATTTTCTCTATAAGCGCATCTATGCTCATTTTTTTAGTAAAGTTAATCACAACTATTTTTTCTTCTATTTATTTATGAGTACTTTTTTATATAGTTTTTTACTT
>NC_057807.1:523094579-523095251 GCF_018294505.1 Triticum aestivum
TATATTTATTTTTTTCTGTGTGGTAATAAATCATTAAAAATAAGCATATATGCTCATTTTTTTAGTAAAGTTAATCACAAGTATTTTAACTTCTATTTATTTCTGAGTAGTTTTTTATATAGTTTTTTTCTTTTGTGCTATATTTAAATTTTTTTATTTATTTTTGTGTGGTATTAAGTCATTAAAAATAAAAAAGAGGCGCAATGCTAGTTAATTCGCTTCAAGCCTTTCGGAATAGTGTAAACTGCACTGCACATAGCTCCGTGCAGTCTACCCTATTCCTCAAGGCTTGAAGAGAACCAACATGCAGGTGAGCATTGAGCCTCTTCTTCATCGTCTCTGCACTCAGGGCTTATAAACAGCTGCGAGTGCCTCTCGCTTGGCGAGGTGGGACTAAAAAAACAGCTGCAGAAAGAATCAACTAAAAAATAGCTGCAGAAAATAAATAAGTAATTAGACGGGTCCATTGGTACCGGTTGGTGGCTCCAACCAGGACCAATGCCCCTCTGTAGTCCCGGTTGGTGGCTCAAACCGGGAACAATGCCCCTCTGTAGTCCCGGTTGGTGGCTCCAACCGGGACCAATGCCACCCCCCTTTAGTCCCGGGTGGTGGCACCAACCGGGACCAAAGTCTCTTTTCAGCAGCCCTTTGGGCTGCTGAAAAGAGACTTTG